>NC_056469.1:5148486-5148597 GCF_008729295.1 Plectropomus leopardus | reverse complement strand
AAATTTTATATCTACAAATTTCTAGGAATTTGTGGAAAATCTCTTGCCAAGTTTCTCATTAATTTTTCCCCCAGTTTCGGGGGAAAAAAGTTCAAAGGTCTAAACCTTGTG